>NW_026897477.1:0-32567 GCF_033153095.1 Gastrolobium bilobum | reverse complement strand
CATTTGTTTCAAATTACAACTAACATTTTTTCGTAATATGCAGATTGACGGTCTTGAAATGCTGTATCATGCAACAACGGCGGAGGAGTTTCCTCGATTTGGACTACAATATATCCACGAGGAGATAGGCCGAATTATTGGGATGTTTCGTGAGAGTTCACGAGTTGATGAGCCTGGACCTGAGGCACCCCCCGTGCAGACTCAGCCTGATCCTCAGTTGATCGTGGATGTTCCTTGTAATAGACGGGAGGGACGGGGATTAGGACGTACACGTGAGAGAGTTGCTGCTGAGCCTGTCCCGATTATAGCACCTAGACCAGTGGTCGAGACTCAGGGATGGTTTAGACCTCCAGCATTTGGTCCTACTTACGGGTCACAGCCGATTTATCATCACGGATCGCAGTATGCGGCAGGTCCTAGTCAGGCGGCGTCTGAGCACCCTTACATGAGCGGGCAGGAGCCAGTTTTCCAGGCTAGTCCGATGGCTATGGTAGGAGCGAATCCGGCATCCTCACAGCCTGATTTCCAGCCCTATTCACAGGGACTTGATGCCGATTACCCCTTTTGGTCTGCAGAGGACACGATGGAGTTGTATCGCTCTGTAGGCCTTGTTGCAGAGATCCATGACAGTGGGGAGACTCTAGCCACGGATTCTCACAGTCAGGGACACACCCCTTTTGATGTGCCGGGCAGCAGTGCAGGACCATCAGATGATTTCATCCGTGCGACGATGGATGACTTCCACACTCCACCTCCACAGGACCATCAGGGTGACCCATTCTGGGACAGACGTATACTACCAGATAGGGATGCACGACATAGGCCATGGCCACCGTGGTCCTAGTTTCATTGACATTTTGTTTATTCATTATGTTGTGGACTGTTTCATATTGTTATTATTTTGTTCTTTTGTATATGTCATATGAGTGTAGCATGTTGTTATATTGTGGACGCTACATTATTATATTATTTGGACTATTCACTATGTTTTGGTTATCGTTCTTTGCGGATTTATATTACGGTAACTAACAGCATCAACTAATTAATAATTCAAGCTTAAAAACATACATAAACGGAAAGTAAAAAGTCCAACATAACGGACATTACAATTCATGCAATAACATAACCAACAGCAACAATATGAACATAATATGCAAATCATTCATTTCTCCCACGACTTGGACATCGCCGACGATTATGGCCGCGTTCCTTGCAAAGTCCACACCTGATACGACTCTGGCTTGTCTCAACTTCATCCATCTCGTTGCGGATGCGAGTTGACTTTGGACGACCTTTTGCACGCAACATAGTACAATCAGGAATAATCTTTGCACCACTAATTTCAGGTATTGCTTCCTCGTTTCCGATTGGCTCCCACGGAAAAGAATAAGCCTCGACCAAGTTATTTATCAAGAAGACGTCGTCAACGTAAGTGAACGCACTCTACCTAACACTTAACGCAGCAGCAACAACGTGACTACATGGATACTTAAAGGCCTTAAACTTTCCACACTGACAGTATCTCTGTGAGAGGTTGACAGAATATGAACGTTCCCAACCTGCGTCAACCTCGAATACAGTATGTTCAACATTGTATACACGAACGTGGTGGCCTGTTGCATCTACCTGGTTCTTCTTGACCAATTCAACAACATGTTTGGAGTGACGATGAGCTGATTGAAGTTGTGCAAGAGCATTTGTTCCTCTCTCAACAAAATATGCAACCAATCTGCTATATGTATGCTTAACCAATGTTGTTATAGGCATATTTCTGGCCCCCTTCAAAACCCTATTGATAGATTCAGCCAAATTTGCTGTCATATGACCGTACCTCCGTCCTTCAATATCATAGGCACGCGACCACTTTTCCTTAGGAATCGCATCTATCCACTCAGCAATTTGAGGACTACTTTCACGGAAACTCGCAAGATTCCTTTCAAAATCAACCATTGCTGGAGTATAACCTGCACAAATTGGACATAAACGAATTAAACATAAATTGACAGTCATAATGGAAAGAAATAATTAAGCATTCAGTCAATGAGTATACCTAAATTCTTTAACATCCGCTTCAAATCTTCATTTCGAAACTTTTGATTGAAGTTGCTTGCAATATGACGAATACAGAATACGTGATACGCATTTGGCGGCTGCCAAGTAGGGTTATTTTCCACAGCAGATATTATGCTTCGATGCCGATCGGATATTAAACATATGTTTGACATCGTAGGCACATGAGCACGAATATTAACGAGAAAATAATCCCATGCTTCAAAAGTTTCGCCTTCTACGATGGCAAATGCGATCGGTAAACATTCATTATTACCATCTTGGGTTGTGGCCACCAACAATTTCCCTTTGTACTTTCCATATAAATGTGTTCCATCAATTTGGATGACGGGTTTGGCAAATTTGAACGCCTCACAACACTGTCTAAACGTCCAAAAAATGCGATGAAAAACCTTTTTTCCAGAAACTAAGCTCTGCTCGGCATAAAGATCATTAGTTTGTATATGATAAAATGAACCTGGAGAAAAGCGAAGCATGTATTCGCACCACCTTGGTAAAAAAGCATACGATTCCTCCCAATCACCGTACAGAATTGCCATCGCTTTCTGCTTCGCATACCACGCCTTTCTGTACGAAACTTGAAAGCCATATTTAGCAGTTATCCTTTCTTGCACCAAAGAGATTGACACAGATGGTTCAGACTTTATCATCCCTGCATTGAAGAGGATATCAGTGCCTCGATAACATCGAACGAATTTAATTACACATTTGTGGTCAATCACACATTTAAAATACAAAAAGGTACCTATCACGAGATCTGCAATAACGTCCGCATCAAGCTGTCTATGACCCTGGGAAATGTGCTCATTCACACATTCGTGTTTCCCACCCCATCTCGTTATTTTCCAATTTTCACGAAACACCGGTTTGATCGCCCTTACGTGCCACGGACAACCTTGATCGTACGCACAACATTTCATGGACAACTTTGCAGGCGTGCTCTCAATTACAATGGCTTCTTGATGCTCCCTAATAAGGTTGTGCTTAAGTTCCATTTGGACATCTTTTTTTGTCGCAAATTCTTGATTGACAAATAACATGTCACCCAGTTGCCACGGACCTTGTATTGAAGCCGATCCAGACACCGAACCATCAGTACATGATTCTTGTTCGCTCTGATAACTCCAATCAATGTAAGAATAATGCGGAATTCCTTCCCAAAAAGGAATAACATTTGTGTCACCTGCAATTGCGGGTTATAATTTTTTAATACGAACTTACTACTAATTCAGGCAACATTAAATCAGTTATTTATTCACGCAGTATACAAATGGGAACAATTACCTTCTTATGGAATACCAAACGGAGCAGACGCAACGTCATTCAACTGCGGCATTTGCGCGACGACTGGTTGATGGAATATTGGAATTTCAGACGCACCCATCTCACGAGATTCATCTCCTTCTGAAGCACTAGCATCCTCCGCCAGAAGATGTTCTTCCATTGCCATATTTTCATCGTCATCTTCGTCGTGCATTTCCCAAGTCAGATCATTTTCATCTCCCTCAGAAAAGATACCAACTGGAGACGCATGAGCGGCAGGAGAAGCTGGAAGACGGGGAGAATTTAAATAAACTGACCTCACCGGTATGGGAGCATTCTCCGTTGCAACGATGTCGACATACAACTCTAGAAAATCTGTCCTTAACTGGTTGCAAAATTCTTCCATTGTCATCTCCAAGTCTTCATCGTCAAGCACTTTCAAACTAATGTATTTATCACCTTGCCACACCCTTGTCGTGATCTCAGTGATACATTGGTTGTCTTGAAGACTTAACTTCTGCCGAATTCTCTGATGCAATTCGCCAATGGTTGTGTTGCGTTGGATACGTGTCGGCCTTTTTTCACCTTCGAATATGACACCTCGTCGACCTTCTACCTTCCTACCATTGTAATATAACACAACACGAACAGAATCAGGATTTGAACTCATTTTTAAATAGAATTACAACTAAAATTCAAATACTAAATTAAAGATAAAGGAATGTTGGTGGAGAAGAGAGATATGAAGAGTGAGAGAAGAGGTGTGAATTGAATGGAGGGGGTGAGGAAATATATAGAGCACACATGTGACGCTAGTTTTGGGCGTCACATGTGACGCCCAAAACTGCAGTAGATGTGTAATTTTTTACGAAACAACATTAAATGCGTAATTATTTTATTTAAATACAATATTTTAATTTTTTTTGCCTCTTTTCTTTTCTTTCTTCTGACTTGCCTCTTCAGTTCTCTTCTCTCATTCTTTTCTTCTTTCTTTTCTCTTGGGCCGCTGATTGAGTTGCCTCTGGCCCAACTCTCTTTTTCTTTTCTTTCTTTTCTCTTCTCACTTCGGGCTTCTGATAAGAAAAATGACTGGCCCATTTTTTCTTCTTTCATTAGTTTAGGAAAATAATACCAATTGGGCCTGAAACACAAAAATTCAGCCCATTAACCCTTTAAATCAGAAATCTTTATTTCAATGCAATAATTGGGGTTGTTATGAACAAAGATAGTCTTTTCATTCCATTTTATCATCAAATCACATGCTCTAAGTCACAATTCATGGACTTATCATCATGATCAATGTAAATAATGGAATATAAAGATATTTTGCACTTCCAAAGCATGTAAGCAGTGGCGGACCTACGCAAGTGACCACAAGTGCAGATGCAAAATTTCGAAAGAAAAAAAAAAGTTGGAGCATTGATGATTGGTTTAACGTTATTTGAGTATTGATGGTACGGAAATTTAATCAAGAACTAAAATATACAGCATTAAAAAGTTAAATATGTTTGATTTGGATTAATCTATGATGGTTGATGAATATATACATGAACCATATAATACCTATTTTCTGGGGCAGGGCTATCCAGTTGCCACCAATGCCGTACTGGTCGATATAAGCTTTGAGCTTGGCGTCTTCTTCAGGCGACCATGATCCTTTCTTGACGTTTGCTTTATCACAGCAAGGAGCCCTCCCCGTGTTTCCACATGATTGGTTTAATGCATGATACTAACTAGTGATATATATATTTGATAAGATTAATCACGTAGATATAATGTAATATTTTCAAGAAATGAAAAATTTAAAAATATTTTTGTAATTATTTTATTATAATAGCTCAGTTGAGTTTTGATTATTATTTTTTATATTAAATTGAAATTTTTTTTATTTATATTCTTTCATTTTTTAATGTATTTAAAATTTTGTTTAAAGTTATTATTATTATTATTATTAATTTGGAGCCCACTTTTGGCCCAAGTGACCAGTCCACCACGCCAAGGAACTCTCGTCCAATGAGGCACATTAAGGATTTTGCTGAGATTATGCTTCAGATTCCGTCATCAAAATGTTCCTCGCATATGATCTAAATTCAGACATTCATGACAAGTGTGTGAGTGTGAATTTTTTTTTTCCCAATCTCTTAATGTATATCTGCACCATTTAAGTATGAGATTAAATTATGTTGTAGGAGATAATTTTATCTTTATCTCCTACGTACATATAAAAGTGTGTGACACCCACGTGGGTCCATATGAAAAGAAGAGAGGAAAAAAAAAAGGCTCAACATACTTTTATGTTTATGTAGGAGATAAAATTATCTCTTATAACATAAAAAACACTACTTCCTTTTTTTATGGGAAAAAATATCTAATGTTACTTTAGACAATTTTTTCTAATGTTCACCAAAACGACGTCGTTTTGAGGTTGAAAAATCAAAAAATTTGAATGATAAAGACTATTATAACCCTGAAAAAAAATTAAAATTACAAATACACCATGATTTCCGCTTCCAGACGACGTCGTTTCAGCGAACATTAGAGAAAGTTGTCTAAAGTAACTTTAGAAAAAACAAACTCTTTTTTTATATATATAAACGGGAGTAGTATTTTTATGTTATAAGAGATAATTTTATCTATATATATATATATATATAAAAGAATGTAAAATTCCATATTTTAAGGCTTTTTAATATAGTTTAAGGCTTTCATCAAAAGTGACATATTTAATGTTTGCAAAAAATAAATAAAAATAAGTGACATATTTAAGACTCAAATCCTTGCTTTATTACTCGAAACCAAGTCAGTTGAATCCGATGCATTTGTTGAATGCCACCTGTTTCAAATTAAAATGTTTAGTTAAAGGATTTAAGAATATGCTTTATATGCTATTCTAGATGGAATAGAAAAGGATAATAGTTTTTTATTAAATATCATTCTTTGTTTGGTACGAAGGCGAGAGGGACTACAGATAGAATAAATCTACCCCGTTAAAGGTCCTGTATATTTTTATCCATTTCGTTACTATTAGCATTTCATTATTGTTACCATGTATTTCTACTTTTACATGAAATTCAACAGCAAAAAATATATCTTATTTTTTATTAAATAATATAGAACAAGCCTTTATAATTTTTTATTATATTTTCCTTCTTTTTCTCTTCTTTATATTATACTAATTAAGGTCTAAGTTTTTAAAAAATATATATATTAGTTACATAAATTTTGGATATTTTTTAAATATTTTATGTATTATTAGATAAGATATCATGCTGACTCTTTTAATAAAACAGACCCAAATTATTGGATAAAACTACTATTAAAATTTATCTAATAATAAAAATAAATTAAAATTATTTTATGTCAGTATAAGTTGTACTTTTAATTTTTATCATTAATTCCTCTTTTGTTCTATTTTTTAACTATATGAATTTAAGATTAAGTATAAAACTTTTACATTAACTTATCTCATAAAACTATATATTAAAAAAAGTGTAAAAAAGATGTTACGCTAACATTCCCTCATTTTTTAATTATTAACTTTTTTTATTATCACTTTAATTACTATTGAATTTAATAAATTTTTCTCTAATTTAATAATAATTAAAGTGACAGTGAAAAAAATTAATAGTAAGAATATATATTCTACCTCTTTTTTATCAACTATTCTAATTCTAGTACAAACTTCAACGCATGACAACCGTTGTTAATGTTAACGTATTGAACGGTGGAGGCAATCAGAAAAAGCATGAAACCGAAGCAACGAGGAAACAACATTTACATAACCCCCTTCACTGCTTGACTCGAGTTCACTCACTCACTCACTCAGAATGGCCGAGTCTTCCATCAACGATTTCCATTCTAGGTTCCTGTTTCTCTCCTTAACTCTTCGTTCCTTTCTTCACATTATGACTATGTCTGTCTCTGAAAACGGAACATTGGAAATAGAATGATTCATTTATATTCACATTTTATTTTTTCAAATTAAATGAAATTCCAAGTTTGCGTTGCTCTTCCTATTTCTGATTCGATTTTCAATTGGTTACATTATGCTGGTTATAGCTATCCCCATCCAGATTATGCTGAGATTGTGGTGGTGCGTCATGGTGAAACAACGTGGAATGCTGATGGTAGAATCCAGGTACGTTTGTCTTTTTCAGCTTCAGCATATGAAATTGTTTTGATTGGATATTGCATTTGTTGTATATGGAAACAGAGATGGATGGATTGGGATAGTAGCAGAATGATTACTCAATTCCGTTTAGAATCAGTTACAGAAGATATAGAATGGTAATATAATTTGTGGTAGTTTAGGTAAAATAGATTGGGGATAAATGTCTATTAACAGTCATTTTAATAGGGAAAGTAAACGTAATTTGTAATTAGCCTCATTTTGTTGTTGCTTTGAACAAATTTGTACATGATCATGAAGATTATTTCATGAGGTTGATACAAAGATTGTTGTTCTGAAACTGATTTTCTTTTATAATTACCTATAATCTATTCAAAAGAAACAGTAATATTTGTTATTTAGACACACAAAAAAGAAAAAGCTAAAAAGTGTAGATTTTTTATTTTCAATAAATTACGCTATATATATATATATATATTTATTTAATTTTGGTGATGTAGATTGTAGAGTGTTCTTCCTCCTTGAACTGCTGTATGTCTTTCCTACTTCAAACCCAAATTTGAGTTTGCTATCGTTTTTGGCCTCTGCAATATGTGTATTCATTAGATGCCCTCAGTGAGTCTATTTCCTGGTGTGTAACTTGGGTTGGGGCAAACTTCAATATGGCCTGGACCATAAAAAGACAGTGTACCATATCATAAAAGGATTGAAGAAGTTGGGAGAGGGGTGCATCTCCCCACTCTAACTTGTGCCTTGCTCCGCCACTGGCATAGCTCTTCCTCTTAAGGTCTGTATGGCATACATGGCCTAAAAATACTTCGTGTTGAAAGGATCAAAGGGCCATCTTTGGCTGTAATCTAATTGCACATACTTTTGTGCCCTGTATTTCCATCACTTAGCTCTATGTGTCAAATTACTTTGTGCTTTTCCTTCTAGTCTTAGTTTTGCATGATTAAGAATTTAATATAGGGCCTTACTACAGTACATTATTGGGAAAATGGTGTATAAGTAGGTTATTTACAAGTTGTTATCCAAACTAGTTATAAACTTTGGTTTTTCACAAAAATTCTTGTATCCATTTTTGTGAAAACTACGTAACTTTTGTCGCTTTCTTGTAAAAACAAAGATACAATATGTATATGCAAAAACTTTTGCATTTGCAGGCAACAATTAAAGTTATGGACTATGAAAAATTTTGCAGTAAAAAATGGTAATTTTTTAAACAAATGTTGCAAGTAACATGCAGATACACCAATTTTCCCATGGTGAATCTTAGAAAGGACCATTAATATAGTTTGTTTATTCTTTTCGTGCTTACCTATCATAAGATGATTTCTATGTCTAACTAATTCTCCTTGTATTTCCACAGAAATATAAATATCTACTACGTATGTATCTGCATTTAACAAGATCTTTTTATTGTGCATTATTTCTTAATTCCTATATTTGTGGTTCCTTCTGAGTTTTCTGGCCTTGATTATGTTCAAATTTCACTAATATATGTAAACAGGGACACCTGGATGTTGAATTAAATGAAACTGGAAGGCAGCAAGCAGCTGCAGTAAGTTGTGTTTTTTGCATTCTCTCATTTCTATATACAAACCATGATTGGAGCCTTACATTACATTTTTGTTTATTTATGCCTTCATGACCCTAATTTCTGTAAATTTTACAATGGAGGTGGCTGTTAGGCTATCCAGGGAACCTAAGGTCTCTGTTATATATTCTTCTGACTTGCAACGAGCTTTTGAAACAGCACAGATAATTGCATCCAGATGTGGAGGGCTAGAGGTTTGCACCCAAAGTCAATCTTTTTCATGTTGCTTATTATTGATTTAATTGTCATAAGATAATAACCTAGTAATGATTTCCATTTTAACATGTTCAATGCTTGAAGTTATTGGCTCATTGGGTTTATAGGAATTCAGACATTCTTGCCTTTTATCATTACCTGAACTACTGTTAGACTGTGCTTGAAGTAATCCTGATATTTCTTGATAATTATAAAATACACAGTGATAAATTATTCTTTTCCCTTAGTGTTGAAATTATAGGGTTTAGATAGGAAAGTAGGAAAAGCGAGAATAAAGACCCTAAATAGTATGAGATGTAGTTGATATATGGTGTGTTATGATATGATAAAATTTCATTGACCCTATTTTTACAAAAAATTTGATCAAGTCCTGGTGTGGTATTACTAGTAAAAGCCCAAACCCACTAATAAGAATAATAATCTTAATTAAATAAGAAAATAAGTTGGGAAACATAATGAATAGGCAACCACTCCTAAAGTTGCTTCCTCAATTAGATTATTATGTGATTCCACTATATATTCTAAACATCTACTAAGATATTGAAAAGATATTTTAAAATGTTCTCAGACATACTAAAGATATTCTGAGATGTTTTGTAGACGTTTTGATACAGTTCGTATTCGCCAAGGAGACCAACCAATTACTTGGAAAGTTTATACACATAGGAATAAACGGTTGAGAAGTTAGTTTCTATTGTAATAGAAGTTGGAGAGGACTTTGTGTATAAATAGGAGAATTAGGCATTCTTGTGGGGACTTTTGACATTCTTGTATCCTCTCAGTTTCATCTCAGAATTGAAGGGAACCTTTCCCTTGAGAAGAGCGAGTCTCTTGAAACCATTTCTTTGATTAAATAAAATTGTCTTTCTTTCTCTTTCTTTACTGTTCTTCTCTATTTCCCTTCCTTGTGTCCACTGGTGTTATCAGTATTTGGAACCCTTGCCGTAACACATTTTAACAGAAAGCAACAAAAAAAAATGTCTCAATTCTCAGTTTAATAGAATATTTGGGTATAGGCATATCTCTTCTAGCACTTTACTTTCTTTCTCTGCCTTCATGATCAACTTAAAAATTAATTATGTTACAATTTCTTTGTTTCTTAATTCTACTCTTTTTTATCACGAGTGATCTATTACCTATTCTTTTTTTTTCCCTAACAATATTTACCTTTGATTGAAACTTTAGGTTGTCAAGGATTCTGACCTACGGGAAAGAAACCTGGGGGATCTTCAAGGCCTTGTTTATCATGAAATAGCAAAAACTAATCCCATGGCTTACAAGGCTTTTGTGTCTAAAAACGAAGATCAAGAAATACCAGTAAGTACCATAGAAACCAAATTGTTAGCATAAAATTCCTTGATAGTCGTGTAATAACAAGAAGAGTTTAAGTTCGGACTAGGCTATACCTATAAAAAGATAAATCTTAGTTTAGTGGGGTGTGTCCAGAGAATTCACAGGAAGATGACTGTAACTTATGGCTCCCTGGAAGTGCATATACGTGGCTGCATGTGGAACTGGAAGAAGCATCGGAAGTATGTCATAAACATGGCATAATAAAATATGAAGAGATGTTTGTCAGAGAACTCAGAAAATGGTCATTTTAAGATCAGCTAGATCATCATCTATTTTAAAAACTCTAGCTAGACATGCTAAGGATGAACCGCAAGACAACCCTAGCAAATCTTGTGGAGTCCACTTAATATATTGATGTAGAACTTGCTTTATCCATGCTCTAGTTGTCTTACTCTTATTTGTTTTATATAGTAACTAAATCTTTGTCGAGTAGTCTTGCTTGCGGCAAGCAATTACCCTTCAACTCTAAAATGTCTCTGATTATGTGCCATGTCCTCAGTTATGACCAAGAGAGATTTGAGATTATAAAAGTAAAGATTAATACCTGCTACTTAATGTGGAAACAAGGGTACATACATGTACATAAAAGCTTTGATAAGAACCTTGAGGTGCACCACCCCAAAAGCTAGCTCAAAGGGTGAAAGTGTTCAAGGCCTTATAAACCCCACATTAGTTGCTCATACAACCAATGTGGACTCCAAGTCCCATACCTTACAAATGGGTCCTAACAAACTTCCTATGACTATGTTTGTCATTCAGTTTACATATGCTTTGTGTGTGTATATATATATATATATATATATATATATATATATATAGGTAAGATCCTTTAACACCAGTGTCAAATTTGAAATTTGACACCTCATCTGAGAGCCATTAGATAAAAAAAGATCAATGGTGTCACATGCTTACAAATCAGAGCCATTGATTTTTTTTAATCGAATGGCTATCAAATGTGGTGTCAAATTTCAAATTTGATACTGGTGTCAAAGGATCCTACCTCATATATATATATATATAATGATGAATGCCTTAAATTTTGCATGCACATAACATTGATCCGTATACCATTATGTGCAGGGCGGTGGAGAAAGTCTTGTTCAACTTTTTGATCGCTGCTCATCTGCATTGCAGAGAATTGGCACAAAGCATAAAGGTATGCTACTGGTGAACGTTCTTCTGTCATGACATATATGGAAATTATATTTTTTTCCTAATTAATCATTGGTTTGATCTGAGATCTTTAGTTCATCCAATAATCTCATAACTCTACATGACACCCTGTTTTGCCACCTGACTTGCTTGGCTACATTGGCTAAAAAGTTTATTTTATTTTTAAAAAAATATTCCTAATAAATATTGTATCCCTTTTCAAGTCCACTCACAGCTACATTAGGCTGATGTTACCTGTATTAATTGCAGGGGAGCGTGTAGTCGTTGTCACTCATGGAGGATTCATCAGATCACTTTACAAGTGGGCCTGCCCAAACGGAAGGCCTGCTGGGAAGATACTCAACACATGCGTGAATGTTTTTCACTTGTATGGTGAGGACAAATGCACCTTAAAAGTGTGGGGTGATGTTAGCCATCTAAGCCAAACTGGATTTCTGGAGTCTGGTTTTGGGGGTGATAAAAATTCTGGTTAGGTCATTGTTTTCCATCCAAAGGTAATAAAGGTTTGATTGTTTCCCATCCAAAGTTAGCAAAGGTTTTAGAGGAAGAAGAGCGGAAAGGACTATTAAGCCGGGATGCTAAATATGATTTAGGGCCCCATCATGTGAAATACTTATATTTTATATCTTAGTACATAAATATTTTGTCACCATGTAAGGATGTGCCTAAAGTCCTAAACTATATTATTTTGTGGCGGGGGTGCACCAATCTGCGTTACAGAATTTCTTTTTAAATATATTCATCTGTTTAATGGACTGATGAATGCGATGGTGCACTTCCCATGTTAGTATTATTGTTTAGGGACAGCTTAGCCATTTTGTATGATTACACTTCCCTAGCATGTTTAATATAAAGTATGGAAATCTAAAGGTTTTACATTTCTTTCAAAGCATGAATTGCAAACTAGTACTTTCGTCATGACTCATGAATTCATATCCCCTGCATATAGGTGAGCGGGTCCAAAATGGTTCGAAAATGATCAACTTGAGAAGAAAATGAAATGCTTTTCTCGAATGATCCTCCCTATGAATGAAAATGTCGACTACACAAATTTAGAAACTGAATTACTAATACCGAAAGCACAGAAGAGGGCTAGAAAGTTGAAAAGGATGGCAAATAGAATAATCTAAATGACTCGGTTAAAAAGCACATGAAAACTTCAGTAACTGCGATGAAGAAAAAATAGACGTTATTTAACCTAGTTATAACCATTGAATTTTAAAACTCCCCAAATCCCGATCCATAGAAACACGAGCACTTCTTGTTCCCCATAAATAAAATATATTGAGTTAGCTTTATATCCTTCTAAAATTGGACATGAAAAATTCAGAGACATCAAACTATGAATTTTAATATATATATATATATATATATATATATATATATATATATATATGCTCTTAAATAACTAGAATAATGAAAGAACCTGGAGCAAGCATGAAAAATTTCACATTAGGCCTAACTATGCATTTTAGCTACCTGGTTAGATTGTTGGGATGAAAAGGGAGCCAGATTGCGTACGAACTGGGCTTATGGGACTAGGTCCACATCTCCAAAATAATGAATGAATGGGTCAAAGTTGAACGCTTAAATCAGTACTCACTGTGTCAAAATGGAAAGTTCATTATTTTTTGGCTTCCACATCGTCATAAAAAAAATTATTTTTGGCTTCTACATTGTCAGAGAAAAAATAAGTATATTTTTGGCTTCGTCCAACTTCAACTATAATAACTTGGTTCTTGTGACAAATTTCGTGAATTTCGTCAGCAGCTACGCAAGAAATTTCGTGAATTTCGTCAGCAGTTACGCAAGTTCTTACAGCAGAATTCGAAACATGATCAAACAAACTAATTTTGCAACATTTCATTGACCACGTCATTCAGCATGTCACAAGAGGTGAAATATGTAATCTTTTCATCTTTTTTTTTTTTTTTTTTCTAATTTCTCTTATTTCATATTTTCTTCTCCTTTTCATTTGCATTCCTTCTTCCAAAATTTATTTATGACTATAAAATATTTTAAATTAAACTTTTCCAAAATGGTTAGATAGTCTAACATTAGAATCTTATTTAAGTCTTTTCTGACAATAATTACTTGAATCAAACTCAAATACGGGAAAAGTGTTTGTTATTTTATATGACATAAAATTATGTCATTTTAAGAGAGAGTTAGACACAAAATAATATTTTTTTATTTAAAATTTAAATTAAAAAAAATCACCACTTTCTCCCCATGATTTCTGGTGCTGATTGGTCATAGGAAGGAATTGGAAACTAAAATGATTAATACTGACAAAGAATTATCTTATCTTCACTACGCTTTCTATTTTCTCTTTTTAACATCTTAGATATACATTTTTTTTTCAGTTTTGTTTAATGTAGGTATATGAAAGGAAAGTGAGAAAGAAAAGAGAGAGAAGAAATGATGGTTGTGGTTGTGGGTGCAAATATTTATTAGTAGGTTTCTTTTGTAGTGTGATGTTGGGGACGGGGAGAATAAGAATGCGCTTTAATAGTGGGGTGTTGGCCAATGCCAAATTGCAATTGGCCATGGCATCAACATGGGTTGCATTTGCAAACGAGGACCTTGTCTTCTTCTTTGAACTCACTTTCCCTTTAGGTTCCCTAGTTCCTATGACCTTTCATCCAATATTTCTCTGGGTTGGATCTCTGTGCCATGATTACTACAACTTTTTTACTTCCATCATTATGGTTTTAAAATGTCAACCTTTATATATTAAAATTAAAAAAAATGTTGTTACTAATCTCAATATTATATATACAATCAATTGGTATAAATAAAATCAACATTATTGAATTAATAAAAAAATACTATTGAATGAAGGGTTAAAGACTTCTCATGTTATATGAGAAGAATTTTTTCTTCTACACACACAATAAATATGTGGATCTTATTTTTTTTTTCCTTTTCTCTTTTTATTGGGATCCATATGTTTATTGTGTGTATAGGATAAAATATTTTTCTATAACATGAGAAGCTTGAATGAATCAATTATTTAGAAAAATTAATAATTTACTGTTGAGTTGGAAACATATCCCTAGAGTCATGCCTATTAATTGTAAACTTATCATCGTTGTTTTATATATATAATAGACATTTTATTTTCTTGTAAATAAAATAATTTTAATTATGTTTATTTATTAGTTTGTTAGTATTTTACAGGAGTGATTGCTCTCTTGGAAACCTAATAGTAAAGAGAAGGTCACAATATTTTTGTTTTAGGAGATAATTTAACATTAAAATACAGGTATTTATCTTCATCTAATATATAAATTCTATACAATGTTAAATCTTACTTATGGATAATGGAATTCTTAAATTGTGTACAATCTCTTAAGAGGCAAGATTAAAATCAACATAGCGGACCTTGACATTAAATGTTGAGATGCTATACCAAATCATCATAATTATTATATTATTTGTAAGAAATTATTTTTCCTTGTTATAATTTCTTGATATTTTTATGGTGAAATTATTTTAAAAAAATTGTACTATATGCCCACAAATTACCCCTTGGTAGAGGCCAATGGATAAGCAAAATCAATCAATATTAAATTGTTTAGGGAGCATGTGAATTCTTTATTCTTAACATTTGGCTCTTTTATGTTATTGGGTTTTATTATTTTAACTTAGAGAAAAATGTTTCTGCAGTTAATGCAGATAAGTTATCTGCATTTATTCGCAAAACGACGTCGTTTAGGTATTGAAATCTTAAAAAATTATAAATATAAAAACTATTATAACTCTGAAATAAATTAAAATTACAAAAATACCATGATTTTCGCCCCAAAACGACGTCGTATTGGACTTACTGACTGCAGATAACTTATCTGAAGTAACTGGAGAAAAAGCAAACCCTTTAACTTAATCTCATTCCTATCCTTAATTCTAAAAATTTTCTGTTTCATCCTTAGGTTTCATAATTGATTTAAAGTAAGGAACCCTTATTTCAAAATTGGTTACTCAAAACCTCTTAAAAGTAAAATGCATATCCAAAAAAGTTTTTAGCTAGAATCAAAGGAAAAAAAAGTTTATAATTGTATTTTTTTAAAAAATTATTGGATTAATATTATTTTTAAATATTTTATCTAACTAATGCAGTCAATTGTACACACTCTTTATGCGCAACTAGATGTGTTGTGGTACATATGCAATTACCACATGGCAAGCTCTCGTGAGTTATGCACATATCACATGTGCAATTAATTATGCACCAAATATGTATGCAACTAACTAGAATTCGTCACGTGGCAAATTGTATTTCCCCCATCCTATCTTCTATATAATTTTGTAATGGTAGAAAAGTTTGAAGGTCGATGAGGGATGATATTTGAACGTGAGAAAAAACCAATGCATAATATTAACCAATATCTCTATGACTCTATCAGTTGATGGTAAGAGCTTGCTCTCAAACTGGTGAATACAATGGAGATAGTGATTCTTCGTATACTGATGAAGTTCATGATGTAATCTAATTCCACAGTCCCTCTGAAGCTTATGAACATAAAATGGAAGATTAGTTCATCAAATGTCACATTTATAAATGTTTTTATATGTATTTTGTTTCTATAACCAATACGACTATGTGTGCATGTAAGTGGTACTAATACTTCATTTGGGATAGGTATTCCACGTTACACGTATTAGTTAATAGGTGCCACAGATGATCACCATGGTGTCATATGACAAAATTCAATTAGTTGTGGATACAATAGTTGTGCATACACCTAGTGCACAACTAATTACGCAATAAGTGATGTGTGCAACTCATTAGAACTTATCACGTTGATAGTTACACACCAAATATGGGTAAAGTATTTTAAAATGAAATTAATTTGGCAAAAAAAAAATTAAAATGCAACTAGATAATTTTTCCTCTTGCATTCAAAAGTAGCATAATGACATGATATAAACTAGGGGTGGTAAACGAGGCACAGGCCTTTCAGGGGCCTTTGGCTCGACTCGTAAAGGCCTGAGCTCGTTTAATAAAAGCTCGTGTTGGAACCAGGCTTGGACTTGTATAAAAGCTCGTTTAATAAAAAGGCCTCAGGCTCTAATTCAGAAGCTCGGCCTTAGAGCCTCCCAGGCTAGCCTAGTATATAAATATTTATTTATACTTTTTATACTACTTGTAATAACTCTTTCTCATCAATTTATTTCACCTCATTTTATTGGTTTAACAGATTTTTTGAATGATTTTGTTTTATATTATGCTATTTGGATATATATTGAATTTATGTATATTTATGAAATTACTAGTGCTGTTCTATATTATCCTTCATCCTCCTTCACACAAACAAACCCACAAAAACTCATTCGTTCCACTGTGCACTGCTCGTTTGTGTCAATTTATTTTTTATTTTATTTATTCTTATTTTTGTTGGCACTTTTTTTATAATGGGTTAAGATAATATAACTTGTTATCTACCTTCTCTCACTTTAATTTTATTTATTTATTGTAGACTTTGTAAATTATTGCTGCAAATTGGAAGCTAAGGTTTCTATCTGAAAATTGATTTTTTGTGGAATTATGTTCTCTTATTTTTATTCTTTAACATGCTAACAGGCTAAAACAGGCTTCACACAGGCTTTTATTTTTTGTAAATAAACCAGGCCACAGGCCAATATTATATTTGTAAGAGGTAACAGGTAACAGACTAAGGCCAGTCAGACACGTTTAAATATAGACTTGGCCGGTTAAGATCAAAGCTCGGCTCGGCTCGACCCGTTAACACTCCTAATATAAACCCTACTTTTTTTTTTACAAGCTAATGAACTCCCAATTAAGTAAGCATTTCTCTTCATACAATTGTTTCTTATTGGTGTCCGTCACATATTTACAAATCAGTTTAGTAACCAATTAATCTTGTATTACAATTATTGAGAAGTGTAATTTGTAAATGCTATTGAGAAAAATAATTGACAAGTAGTACTAATTTTTTATAACTTACATTTCTATCTTAAAAAAAAATTAAAAAAAAAAGTTTTGGGAGCCATATGTCAAACTTAACATCCACCACTGGTCAAAATTAAATTTTAGAAACAAATTACATCAAATATAAGAGAAATTTTGACTTTAAATGAATAATAAAATGTATTTGGAGTTTCGACTGCAATATTACTAATCTTTATAGTCTTACCTTAGTACATTTCCAAAGACTCCATTCTTTTATGACGTATACTGAAATTAAATTTTATTCAACAAACAAATGATATCTCTGTCGTCTGAGGGGATTGGTGCGTGTATTAAAATAACTTTTTTTTTTTTTTATGTAAGATCAGAGTATCAATTGTTGCAATTTTATGAAGACAGTGAAATAGAACACTGTTAATAACCGTTCTTTTAGCCGCAAGGAAGCCGTCAAAATGTCATATTAATTATTTAAGACGAGTTTTATCCCATTATCTTAAGTCATTATAAATCGTTTTCAATTCTATCTAATTCATAGGTCGTATGTCGTCCGATAATGTAGAAATGAATAATTAAATTCCATATAAATTTTGATCTGAAATTAAACAAACATTGGGATGGATATTATATATGACGAGTGAACAGTACTAAAGTGACAATTTATTTTTGTGCTATACGACACGGCTCTTTCAGCAAGTCATTATCAGCATCATCAATCATCATTGCAAAACGCAAGTCAAAACTAGAAATCAAGTGCAATTTTATAAACATAATCATAATAATGGGCAGGAATTTCAATTAATTAATTATGACAATAATCGCTGCTTTACTAGTGGATATATAAAACTTTTTGGGTTTATGATAGGGAAACATTTTTTATGTTGTTGGAGAAAATGTTCTCTCTCCTATCAAAATAAAAAAGTGAGTCCCTTTAAAAAAAAATTATATATAAAAAATGGATCTCACATATTTTCTATGACACATAAACAAATTGTCTATTTTTTTTTTTTTTTTTGATAACAAATTGTCTATTTTAACATGAGATTAATAACACTTTTATGATATCATTCAATAATAATACACAGTTTTAAATTATAGACCATATTATTGTCGTAACATTTCAATTGCATTGACCGTAGTAATCACATTAGCAAGTGATTATGGATTGCATAGCTGCAATTGGGCTTATTAATTAATCTTTACTGTAACAATCTCAATATAAATACAACATGACTGAAAATGTAATTTTTTTTTTTTTTTTTAAATTATCAACCGGCATATGAAGCTCTAATGGATTGCATTAATCCGATTTCGGGTTTAAACATCTTCTCCCTTCTAAAAATTGTGAAATGTAATTTAAAACCATGGTAATATATAATCAATTTGCAAATGAACATAACAACGAAAACATGGATGTCATTTCCGCTTTGATTGGATTTATATCTATTGCTTTTAATAATGGGAAATGTTCAAAGTGAATTACGCTTAACATGATTCTAAATTTAGTTGTCTGGATTTTTTATTTATTTTTTTGGTGAAAGTTGTCTGGATTTTAATTAAGCCTGCAATTGAAAATTTTAAAACATTTTAAATAACTAATTGCATATGTATTGCCAACATTGCTGAGGTGATAATCAGAAGGTGACATATCACTAAATTACATGGCCAACATAGAAGAAATTAATTAGAGATGGTTGAACTAGAGCTTTTGTGTAAATGACATGGTGATACTTCATGTTCAATCAACCTTTGCAGCTACATTTTCAAGATTTAAAACAAGATGAGGGTTATATATACAAACTTTTTTTTTTACAAACTCTTACAAACTACACTATGTTCTTCCGGTAGAACACTAGGTTACACTATGTTTTCCCGGGAGTACATAGTGTAATTTACAAAAATTTGTAAACGGATCTTTCCCTTAAAATAAAACTTGAAATCATAGGGAGCCAACAAAATTTCGACTAACAAAATGATCAGGTGTTGAATAACAAAGAAACCTTAGCTGGTCATCATGTACTGCAACATAAGGGTCAGATTTGTGTATTGTGTCACTTTTATCCTTTTCAACAATCAAGATTCAAGGTATAAAGTAAAAAAGAAATTGGAGAGGCTCATTTACGTGGGGAGCTTAATTATGGTCATGGCGTGGTGAGTGGGTAGCAAGAACAATACACAATGAATCATAAGATGAAGTTCCAATTCAAAACAAGGGAACAAATAATAATTAATATTCATTGAGTATGTGAATGACTAGATAGTCATAAGAGTTCAACCGATTGGTGGGTATGGCTCATAGTCTCATATTTCGCATTCAGATTATGATTCTTGTTTGCAAGGCGCAGAGAAAGTCAATTGGGGTCCCTGGGACCGCGGAGGCTTAGTACTATGTGGACCTCTGACTTATTATATTTTTCTTTGTTCTTAGTAGTTTGGGCTTGGGCCCATGAATAACTATTGTTGCTTAAAGTTTCTAATCCTATTTATATTCTCCTTATAAACTAAGTGTTGTAACGAATGCAGTAAGGAGAATATAGTGCATATTGCTAGACGTAGCTCATATTGAGTGAATTAGGATAAACCTGTCTCTACTTTTCTTCCTTCTCTCTCTTTGTTGATTATTGATTGTGTGTGTGATTATGTCAATTCCAACACTGATGACGTGGGATAAGGTTGTAGTGTTGGCTCGGTAGTCCCAACCTTCAAAACTTAAAACTAATGTTGTGAAAATCATATTAGACTGCCTGGTCTGACAAATTTATCCAAAAATTGGATTTTTAATCGGTTCAATTCAGTCAAGAGATCATACGTGGTCTACAATCACTATGTCGCTGATTCACTTATGATATTTTATTACTACTATTATATTTATTACATATTTTCATATAAATTCAAATCAATTGGTTTAACCAACGATCTATTGATTTAGTACCCCAATTGGGTCGATCATCTGCCCAATTTTCATAACATTGCTTAAAACTATATATGGTAACAAGTTTCTTTTAACGTCAATGTCATTTGAAAAAACTATGCCGTTCTTTAATGGATACATTATTACAAGTTTAATGACAAAGCTCGTAAAATTGAAAACAAAACATGATCGTTTTAATTGTTAGCCAATAATCTATGAATGAATGACTCAGTTTTTCACCTAATATGATCGCTTTTAAAAAGAGAGATCCATCCATAAGAGTATAGAGATAAAATGGGGTCCAGCGATCCTTGTGTATTATTATCCACGATCCATTTATGGGCTTAACCTCTGATTCCTTCATTTCTATTTCTTGAATAAATATTGTTAATATCTTGAAATTCGGAAAGTGGTAGTGTAACCAATGGATTTTTCTGTTTGCCAATTATATCAAAAGGGTGATCCATTCCATATAATATCAGATTCTGACGACAAAAGGGGCATAAATAAATTTCATTGAATGTGTAAAGTTCCATCGTGAACGAAAGCGCTTTCACATTCTTTGTTTATTAACTGTTGCAATTGTTATTATGTTTAGTACGTTTATTATTTATGTCTCGTATACACGACCGAGAATCTAAATTCAATTTTGGTTTGGTTCCACATAGATCAAGTTCAAATTTCTGCTCACCTCCAACAAGACGTGACAAAAACATCTTTCAAAATATAAATAGTTTAATAATGGAAGCTTTTAGCTTAATAATCATGCAAAATATCTCATTCACCTAATACGTAAGTATACAATAGAAGCCTTTAACTTAATAAACATGCAAAAATGATAAAGACCCTACGAAGTAACTCACCAAAATTTTACATATATTAATAGGGAAATATTACTTTCATATTACATGAGAGTAGTTCTCTCATGCTATAGAGAGAATCCAAGTTGAGCCCACCATTAAAAAGCAAAAAAGAAAAGAAAAGAGGGGATGCGATTTTCAAAGTGAGAGAACATGAGATAACTATCTCATATAAAATGAGAGTAGTATTTTTCATTAAAATAAGTGGTTGAGAATTCTAAAACTTAATTTAAAGTTATTTATTCGATGTATTTGTTAAATTTTTATGAGAGACTTATTCTTATTTTACTCTTCATCAAAAAACAATATGTATCATTGTTTTTTTTTTTTAGTATTTCAAAGCACTCTTTCTTGGAGTTAAATAGTCCCATGCACATCAGAAAAAGGCCAAACTAACTCTTTACATTGTAACGCTAAGATTATGACACGTGTAAAAGTGAAACAGAATAAGACTTGTGTTAGTTAGTTAGTTTCACTTTGTATAATTCAGTTAGCTTTTTCCCGCCTTTGATGTATGTAACACAGGTTGTATAAATACAAGAGAAATGAATGAAAACAGAGAGAAAGTATTTAGAATCAAAATGTTTATCATGAAATTTGAGATGGTATCAAAGCCCTAAATTGGGGCTCTGGTATCACAGTGAGAGAAACCTAGATTTTTTTCTTTTCTGCAATGGCGGACACTGAACCCGACGATGCTTCTGCTACAGTAACTCCACCACCGTTAGCAACTGCATCTTCCATGGCAACTCCAATAGTGCCTGATTACTATACAAATCCTTCTCATCCATTTTTTCTACATCCAAATGAATCGTCGTCCACAGTTCTGGTTCCTCAACTGTTGAATGGCAATAATTACCATACGTGGGCTCGAGCCATGACAGTTGCTCTTATTTCGAAGAACAAGATAGGTTTTATTGACGGAAGCAT
The DNA here is from genome assembly GCF_033153095.1 of Gastrolobium bilobum. Classification (NCBI taxonomy): domain Eukaryota; kingdom Viridiplantae; phylum Streptophyta; class Magnoliopsida; order Fabales; family Fabaceae; genus Gastrolobium; species Gastrolobium bilobum. The sequence continues at coordinate 10,133 of NW_026897477.1, read as the reverse complement.
CGATCCACCATTGGAAACAGATCCTTCCTATTTTGCTTGGCAACGATGCAATAATATGGTAAACGCATGGATCCATCGTTCAATTTCGCAAACGATTGTTCAATCAATCATATGGATCGAAAAGGCTCATGATGTTTGGGTTGATCTTTGTAATCGATTTTCTCGTTCTGACATTTTTCGGATCTCTGATCTTCAAGAGGAGATCTACCGTTTGAAGCAAGGAGACAAAGGTGTTACAGAGTATTTTACTGCATTGAAAACTTTGTTTGATGCATTGGAGTACTTGAAGCCGTTACTGATGTGCAGTTGTGCTATCAAATGTTCTTGTGGTGGATACCTAAAGATGAGAGAGTATCGTGAGCGAGATCATATCATCAGATTTCTCAAAGGATTAAATGAACAGTTTTCACAAGTTAGATCCCAAATCATGTTGCTCAAACCTTTGCCTGATGTCACTCAAGTGTTTTCAATGGTGGCTCAACAAGAACGTCAATTTCAAGGTGAAGGTCAGGCAGGTAAGATCATGAACAATCAATATTTTGCTGCATTTTCTGATAATGTTCCCTTTCGAAGGAATCATGGTGCTCGAGGTGTTAGGGGACAAGGCAGAACTCCATTCAACAACTATAGTGGAGGTCATATTCAATCTGCAAAAATCTGTACTCATTGTGGTAGATCTAACCACACTGTGGAAACATGTTTCCATCTTCACGGTTTTCCACAGGGATACAGGCCACGCACTATAGTTTCGCATGCCACCAATAATGTGATGCAGAATACTCCTAATGCTTTGGTTCACAAATCAGATTCATCCTCAACTGTTACTCTCTCGAATGATCAATATCACCACATTCTCAATTTGCTTGAGAAGAATACTATAGCTCCTAACAATGCTGGTTCTGCCACTCATGCCACACATTTCACTCAAGTATCTAATATCAACACTGAATTGATAACTCAGCCAGGTAACATAGATATTCATTGGATTTTGGACACTGGTGCCACAGATCATGTGACATATTTGAGATCTCAGCTTACACAATTGACAAAAATACAACCCATTTCCATACACTTGCCTAATGGTTCTACTGTACTTGCAGAATATTCAGGCACTGTTCATGTTTCACCCAGTCTTATCTTACTTGATGTTCCACAATTTAGAGTCAATCTCATTTCAGTTACCAAATTATTAACCTTCATTCCATGTTCCCTAACTTTTCATGCTTCATATTGCCTTATCCAACAGATCCATACCCAAATGAAGATTGGTATTGCTGAGCAGCACAATGGACTATATGTGAATATGGGAAAGACTGTCAGAGAGGATTGCTCGATGCAGAATACTGGCATTAATGGAAATACTCAAATCTGTAATGTACGCAAACAGGATTCGGTTCTTTGGCATAAAAGACTTGGCCACATACCATATGCTGTTATGAAGCAGATGTCTATTAGATTTCCTTTTGTTTCTTGTGATTGTTCACACGTTTGTGACACATGTCATTTGGCAAAACAGAAACAATTGCCATTTCCTATTTCTGAGACAAAATCATTGCATAGTTTTCAGCTTATTCATGTTGATATTTGGGGACCCTTTGCTACTGCTTCTCTTAAGGGTTATAGATATTTTTTTAACCATAGTAGATGATTACTCCAAATTTACTTGGATGATGCTAATGAAACTGAAATCTGAGGCTGCAACCCATATACATAATTTTGTGGCTTTTGTTGAGACTCAATTCAAGACTACAATTACTGTCATTCGTAGTGATAATGGCAGGAAATTTTTTATGGATGATTTCTATTCACAAAAGGGTATTATTCATCAATGTAGTTGTGTAGAATGTCTTCAACAAAATGGTACAGTAGAGAGGAAACATCAACATATTTTAAATGTGGCTCACACACTTTTCTTTCAGTCTAACATACCAATTTCTCTTTGGATTTATGCAATCACACACGTTGTTCATCTTATTAACCGCACCTCAACCCCTATTTTGGCTCACAAGACACCTTATGAGGTTGTTTATGACCAACTTCCAACCCTTCTTCATTTAAAGGCTTTTGGTTGCCTTGCTTTTGCTTCCACTCTTCATGCTCATCGTTCTAAATTTTTTCCCCGAGCCCGTAAATCTGTTTATTTGGGACATAAAGCTGGTGTTAAAGGATCTCTATTATATGACCTGTTGTCTAGAGAAATCATTTTATCAAGGAATGTCATCTTTTATAAAAACCATTTTCCATTTCTTGACAACAGAGATTCTTCCCTTTCTTCTCAGCCTTCACTTTCTAATACACCTAGCTCACCTTTCCTACCCGAACCATCTCTAGACCTTGATCAATTTTTCTTTCCTCCCAATTCGCACTTTTCTAATCATTCAAACACACATTCTGTCCCTACTTCTTCTTTACCAGAAGATACAGTGCAGCCACAAAGGAATTGTTGTGATCATATACCAGAAAGACACTCATTATCTGTTACTGAAGATTCTTTATCATCTGTCATTGGGAATCATATACCAGTTACAGTTTCTGAAACTGCTACACCTCAATTACCACAGCCTCGAAGATCTACCAGGACAAGAGCACCTCCTCGATACCTTGACCAATATCACTATAGTCCCATCACTACTCAGCATACCAATTTTTGTGAGGGTAAGTTTCTTTCCATACCATCCAAGCATTCCATTTCTACTGTTCTTTCTTATGTCAATTGTTCATCTCAATATTCACATTTCTGTCACAATATTTCCACAAACAATGAACCTTCTTGTTACACTCAAGCAGTTAAATCAATTCATTGGAGACAAGCAATGGAAGCAGAACTTCAAGCTTTGGAGCTAAATAATACCTGGAGACTTGTTGATCTTCCACCCAATAAAAAACCTATCCAATGTAAATGGATTTACAAGATCAAATACCATTCATATGGGTCCATTGAACGTTACAAGGCAAGGTTAGTTGCCAAAGGTTCCACACAATTAGAGGGAGTGGACTTCTTTGATACATTCAGTCCAGTGGCCAAGCTATCTTATGTTCGAATTCTTCTCTCCATTGCAGCTGCTAAGGGCTGGTTTATTCATCAATTAGATGTGAATAATGCTTTTTTACATGGGGATCTTTTTGAAGAAATATACATGGTCCCTCCACAAGGACTGGTTCTCCCTAAACAAGGACAAGTGTGTCATCTTAAAAAGTCCATTTATGGATTAAGACAAGCCAGTCGTCAATGGCATGCAAAGTTATCTGACTTTCTCCTTTCTATAGGATATACTCAAGCGCACTCTGATCATTCTCTTTTTGTCTTGCACAACCAGCATTCCTTTACTGCATTACTTGTTTATGTTGATGACATTCTCCTTTGTGGAAATAATTTGTCTGAAATTACACGAGTCAAGAACTTGCTTGATGCCCAATTTCGCATCAAGGATCTAGGTGAATTGCGTTACTTCATTGGGTTAGAAATTGCTCGTTCATCCAAAGGAATTGTATTTAATCAACGCAAATATACCCTTCATATAATTAAGGATGCTGGTCTACTTGAAGGCAAATTTGTTTCTTCTCCAATGGACTCCTCTATCAAACTTCACAGCAACCAAGGCACTCCTCTGCCTGATCCTTTTCCATATAGAAGGCTTGTTGGACGTTTATTATACCTTACCAATACTTGACCTGACATATGCTTTGCTGTTCAAAGTCTTAGTTAGTTTATTTCGGCACCTACCACTACTCATATGGCTGCTGCAAAGCGTGTTGTTTGCTATCTCAGACAAGCCCCTGGCACTGGTTTATTGTTTCCAGCTGTAAATGACTTGCGTGTGCAAGCTTTTATTGATTCTGACTGGGCAACATGCCCAGAGAGCCGCAAATCAGTTACAGGCTTTTGTGTCTTCATTGGCTCTTCTTTGGTGACTTGGCGTACGAAGAAGCAGTCCACCGTTAGTCGTTCATTGACTGAAGCAGAATATCGTGCCCTTGCAAATCTCTCCTGCGAAATCCAGTGGCTCCAATATTTCTTCCAAGATCTCCATCTGCCATGGCCACACCCAGCTTCTGTCTACTGTGATAGTCAGTCTGCCATCCACCTTGCACATAACCCCATGTTCCATGAAAGATCCAAACATATTGAAATTGATTGCCATGTTACTCGCAGTAAGATTCAATTAGGTTTGCTTCGTCTCCTCCCCATTGGCACTTCTCATCAAGTTGCTGATTCTTTTACCAAACCATTGGGTCGTGATGCATTTTCGGTTGCTGTATCCAAGCTGGGGATGTTTGACATACATCATCCAGCTTGTGGGGGGGGGGGTCTTGGAGTTAAATAGTCCCACATCAGAAAAAGGCCAAACTAACTCTTTACATTGTAACGCTAAGATTATGACACGTGTAAAAGTGAAACAGAATGAGACTTGTCTTAGTTAGTTAGTTTCACTTTGTATAATTCAGTTAGTTTTTTCCCGCCTTTGATGTAAGTAACACAGGTTGTATAAATACGAGAGAAATGAATGAAAACAGAGAGAAAGTATTCAGAATCAAAATGTTTATCATGAAATTTGAGACTCTTTAACTTAATTATATCCACCGTTCGCTATTGTTTTGGACCCACTCGATGTGTCCCACAACATGTAAAAGTGATCAACTAAGATCAAAGATCAGCCCAAGTGATAAGAGATAGGGCTCATTATCCTATCTGCGAACAATTTAACTCTCACTCAAACTCCCTCTCCTACAAGTAATATTATATATAAATAATCGGGCTATGTCTCTTATGTACACATTTTTTGACTCATACTCTTTTTTTTTCTTTTTTTTGTAAACGACTCATATTCTTTTAAATATCATTGGGAAGACATCCATATCCTTCGGCCTCGAGCCTCGTTTGTGCCAACCGATCTATCACTCACTGCATCATCGTTTCCACATACTCACAAGCATACAAATCCCATATTGATTACGACTCTACGGTGGAACATTCACAATTCTCTCAGATGGATCAAGTTTCAAACAATTTCTCTTTTGAATTCATACTTCCCTAAATTCTGGCTATTTTTTTAAAAGCACAAAAATTCTCAATCACTTCTTTAATATATGTAAGATTTCTGTAATTTTGTTTTGTGTACATAACATTTCTAATAAATATGGACTTGTTAAATTGAGGAGTGAGTCCATAATTTTTAAAATATAATGAATGTTTTAATTAAACTAATTTTTAAAAGTGATTGTAAGAAATTTAATTTGATTCATGTAAAATATATCCAATATATATATAAATTGTAAATCTTTCCACACGCATGAATAAGAAAATTTATATACTTTTCTTATTTTAGTTTGAACTTTTTTGAGTTTAATATTTTTATAGTAAGCACTAGAATGCTTGTATGTTAACTTAGAATCTCAGTTAAATACTTAACAGTTCCATTAACAACAAAAAGCATTATGAAGATGAAAAATCAAACTACGAACTTAATAATTTAACAATTGAAGTAAAATTATTAGATACATAGATAGATTTGTGGAAAATTTTATAGCTGGAGAGTGAACAATAAGAAATTTTTTGAATAAAAAATAAACGCCAAAGTGGGGTGGGTGCTTACAGTTGGATGAAAAGGAAAGGGCACCAAGGGGACAAAGGGACTGTACTCCTTAATATCCTTCCTGTGTCCTTTGACAAATCAGAAGGCCTAATGGGAAGGAGAAGGTTCTGCATCACGTGGCTTACTTATATTTGGACAATCTCACATTAATTTTTCATGCATTCAAAAATAAAAGAAAATACTGATAGTCTCGCATGTGATTTAATTGATTTATATTGATGAAAAAGTTCTTTTAAATTTTTTTTTATAAATTGTTGTCCGTGTGTATGAATTAAAAATAATGATTATTTTTCATTAATAATTATTTTTCATTAATAATTAACGTTTCTTCTGTATGTTATATAGTGTAGTATTTTGTAAAATAAATTATGTACTTTAAGAATAATATAAACCAATTCCAGGTTAAGTTGAAATTACACGTGTATCTGTAACAAAAAAAATAAAAAATTACACGTGTAACTACATGTAGCTTGTGGGGGCAGCCGCATCCATACATTGAAATTTTTTATCCGCTTTGATTCGATTTTCATTGGGGAAGTTTTCTATTTTTTCTGGGTGATTGTCCATTTTACTTCTATCTTAATAAAAAATTATTACTATATGTCAATTTATCCCTTTTTTCAAATTATATATTAATTTGTCTTTTTTTATTAAAGTTTGATCTACAATTATTCGAATAAATGAGTCATTTGTTTGAGTAAATAACTTGTCAAGGACTATAATTTGATTAAACTTTAATTAAATAAGGACGGACTGATATATAATTTAAGAAGAGATGCAAATTGAAGTATAATTTAAGAAAATACTCCACCAAAAAAGAAAAAGGAAAATAAACAAAGTGATAAATTGATTTAATTTAAAAAGGGGTAAAATAATCTATCCATATTTTTTTCCTATATTGACAATATATAAACATTTCGTTATGGTACAAAAAAAGAACAAAAAAATTGCAACCGGAAGAAATTGTTTTGGTTATGCGTTTTGTTACAATGCATGGTTTTCAAGGATTCACTTTAGCTTTAAAATATAGCTTTACAGAGAGATGGTCGAAATCATTTGGCAGGGTTTTCAACAATGGGTACAAGTAGATGCCTTGAGTTCTTATCAATGCCATCTTTTGTGTATAATTTTCGTGCAGATTAAGTTTGATTTATGTGAACCAAATCGTATCAGCCTCATTCCATTGCATTGTCAGTATTTTGGAGCTAAGTTATCATTTCTTAGGGACGAAGCATGTATGTGCTCCATTAAATTATGTTACATTTCATTTATTTTCAACAAACATTACGATTATAACAGCTGTTTTTTTTTTTTGGAAATATAATTGCTTTGCGACTAGTCCGATTCAGGAATGGTCTAGGACAATGTTATTAAAACTGGCTCGGCCATTGATCCGGTCGAGGTATTAGGTCAGTGGGTTACTGGTTCAACCAGTGGGTCACTGATACAACCGCATGACTCAGTAATTATATGTAATTTTATGATTTATATTAAAAAATTATAAACATACTCAAATATCTAAAAAAAAATGATAAAAATTTCAAATATTTTAATATAAAAAATAATAAATCACATATTATTATCCAATAAAGAATCAAACAAAAATATAATGATCACAGGACTTTAGGTTCAGAAAATGACATCTCTAACTATAAATCAAATCAAAATTTTCTGCATAGTACATAATTGAGATAATATTAATGTTATAGGTACATAACTTATGTAAGTCAATAAGCAAAAAAATATTCAAATATGTCTATTATGAATTTTTTTTGGGGGGACCGAGCCAGGTCACCGGTTAACCGACCGGGTCACCGGTTTTCATGAAAACCGGTCGGGTCGGATCGGGAAGCACCAGTTCTGATGCATGGCAGGTCCGTTTGCTTCAACTGGACCAGTTATATGATCGGTTTACCGGTTCTCGGGTCGTCCCAGCCGGGTCGGTCCAGTTTTATTAACACTGGTCCATGATTAAGGTTTTCAATCCCTCCCAAAAGTGATACTGTGAGGATCGACCACATATTCTCACCTCCACCTAATCAACTTCCATGCGTCAACTAAATTACCATCATTCGCATCGAACAATTTTATTTTGTTTGAATAAACTTTTATTTTGAAGCAAGCCTTGTGGCATGCGTCATTCACTTCGATTTAATGAATAAATAAAATTTACATAAAGTCAATTACACTTTGTTAAAATGATTAACCGATATTGACATAAGATTACAATAAGTTCTCTTTGTTTCATCTGAACATATACGTTGAGATATATAGTTACTCATTGATTGTGTGGGCAACTAATATGACCTTTATAAGGTCTTGGGCACTCCTACCCTTTGAGCTAGCTTTTGGGGTGGTGTATCCCAAGGTTCTTTACATGTATCAGAGCGATTCTCACGACCCCTCACTTTAAAGTGGAATTAGAATTTATAAAAAGGCACAAAAGGTAAACCAAAAATTGGACCTGTGCAATTCCACCCTTCTAGCCCAAAGGGCTCTTACGAGAGGGGGCGTGTTGAGATATATAGTCCCACATTGATTGTGTGGGCAACTAATATGACCTTTATAAGTTCTTGGGCACTTCCACCATTTGAGCTAGCTTTTGGGGTGGTGTATCCCAAAGTTATTTACACTATACTATATAAAAAAATAAAGACTACATTGTCTTCATCTTGTATTCAATTAGGTGCTACTTTTCCACTAATAATATTGTATTTTTTCCACTCTAATCATTTTATTCAAGTTTTTGCTTTTCCACTCTAATCAAATTACGGTAAAAGTGGTCTATTATTATTATTATTATTATTTGGTATCCTGGTCTATTATTATTTTATTTAGATAATCATCATACATGTGATTGACAAACTTACACAAGTAATAAAAGAGAGTGCAAAGGTATAGTGTACTGCTCTTACAAAATTCAATTTCGATTAGATAATTTTTTGAAAGTAATCTTATAATTTTGAATCATAGAAGAATTTAAATTTAATTGAATTATTCTCATCCATATTAAAATTTGCTTTCAGCGAGAAATTTCCTGTTTTTAAAATTCTACAAAAGTAAGATGGTGTAAAAACTACACTTTTTCTTTTTCTTTTCACTTATAATGATCTGAATTTAATTTATTTGTATGTCAATTTAATACCATTTTATTAATTTTATGTATTGAATAATTAATTAAAAAGAAATAAATAATAAAAATATTTTGAGATAAAAAAATAGAGAAAGAAAACTATAAAAAAAACTAGTTGGCTGTCTATTAGTATTTAATAAAAATTATTTTTTTTGGTAGGACAGGTTGACCAACAAGCAACGCAAATTAACGTATTTAATAAGATGATTACTAGGTTTTTTAAAAAAATATTTATGATTTTATATACTCTGTTAATGGAAGCAAGGCGTTATTTGAATTTTTTTTGTTTTTAAAAATATTTTGTAGAAATAATTATGGAAACATATATTTTTTATATTTTTTTATTTCAAAAGTTAATAGTCAAAATACAAAATAAAAATAATTCAGACATATTTTTTAAATTTGATTTAAAAAAAATAGCTATAATTTTTAAAAAAAATTTACAAAACAGACCTTGTCAAATAAGTTATTTTATTTTTTTATTGCGAAAACTAAAAAGTTATTTTAAAAAACAATACTCTAACAAGGAAAATAAAAACTACTCAACCAACCAAGAAATTCACACCAAAGGAAAAAAAAAAACAAAGAAAACTTACCGGTCACCACTAATTAGCTACACCCTTTTCAAAAATTAGGACCCGAAAATAGTAGTTTGAACATGTTTTATTACAACAACTTTATTTTCATAAACAAAGAAACTGTTCTCAGCTCCAAAAGAAAAAAAGAAAAAAAAAATTCTTACATTAACAACTTTCCAAACTACTATACTCCAAAAAAAGTTCTGTAAAAATGAAGGAAGAAATTTTATGACAATCAAAAGCAATGTTATTAAAACTGGCTCGGTTATTGACCTGGTCGAGGTACTGGGTCACTGGTTCAACCAGTGAGTTACGGGTTCAACCGCATGACCCGATAATTATATGCAAACTATAATATCAAATTATTATACGAAATTTTCGTGGTACTGGGCTTTATAGTGCATAATTAAGATAATATTAGTAATATTAGTGTTGTAGGTATGTAGCTTAGGTAAGTTAATAAGAAATAAATATATTTAAATATGTTCATTATGATTTTATTTTTTAAAAAAAAATTGGAATTTTTTTGGGACCGGGTCGGATCACCGGTTAACCGACCAGGTCACCGATTTTCATGAAAACCGGCCGGGTCGGACCGGGTCGTACCGGTTCTGATACATGGCCGGTCCGTTGCTTGAACCGGACTGGTTATATGACCGGTTTACCAGTTCACGGGTCGATTCGGCCGGATCGGTTCGGTTTTAATAACATTGATTAAAAGGACTTGTTTTTTTTTTTTAGTTAAAAATATGATTAAATGGACTCATTTAAAATTATTTTTTATTTCAATCCATTTATCAAAAAGCTTTTATCTATCGCCAGTTGACA